>NC_140579.1:1304179310-1304181487 GCF_964204655.1 Triturus cristatus
AATGAGAGAGAGAATGAGAATGAGAGTTAGAGAGTTTGAATGAAAGAGAGAGAGAGAGAGAATGAGAGAGAATGAGAATGAGAGAGAATGAGAGAGAGAATGAGAGAGAGAATGAGAGAGAGAGAAAATGTGAGAGAGAGAAAATGTGAGAGAGAATGTGAGAGAGAATGTGAGAGAATGTGAGAGAGAATGTGAGAGAGAGAGAGAAAGAATGTGAGAGAGAGAGCGAATGAGAGACAATGAGAATGAGAGAGAGAGAATGAGAGAGAGAGAGAATGAGAGAGAGAATGAGAGAGAATGAGAGAGAGAGAGAATGTGAGAGAGAGAGAATGAGAGAGAGAGAATGAGAGAGAGAGAATGAGAGAGAGAGAATGAGAGAGAGAGAATGAGAGAGAATGTGAGAGAGAGAGAATGTGAGAGAGAGAGAATGTGAGTGAGAATGAGAATGTGAGAGAGAGAGAATGTGAGAGAGAGAATGAGAGAGAGAATGTGAGAGAGAGAGAATGTGAGAGAGAGAGAATGTGAGAGAGAGAGAATGAGAGAGAGAATTAGAGAGAGAATGAGAGAGAGAATGAGAGAGAGAGAATGAGAATGAGAGAGAGAATGAGAGAGAATGACTGACTGACTGACTGACTGAAATGCTTATAAAGAGCACGGATGCCGCGGTGTCTTGTCGCTGTGAGATACAGAGGAGAAAGAAAGCAGTGGAGCAGTTAAGTTTGGGTAAAAAGCCAGGTCTTTAGGCCCTTCCTGAAGCTCATTTTAGATTTTTGGGCGCGTAATACTTGAGGTAGCGAGTTCCATATTTTAGCCGCCTGGTAGGAGAATGACTTTCCTCCCCATCGGGCTCTGTTTATTCTGGGCTGGCAGACTAGGTCATGATTGGCTGACCTCAGCGTTCGAGAGGGTACATAGCGGGGCAGTAGATTGGTGAAATCGTCGGGTCCCTTACCATATAGGGACCTATGTACCAAGCAAAGAGCCTTGAATTGAATACGGCGCCTGACCGGGAGCCAGTGAAGCTCCCAAATGGCTTTGGATGTGGGGTGGCTTTTGGGGAGGTTCAGCAGCACCCTGGCCACCGCATTCTGGATTGCCTGCAGTTTGAACAGTTGTTTTTCTCCTGCTCCCAAATAGAGGGAGTTACATTAATCAATCCGGGACATTACAAGGGCTCCCATCACCGTCTTTCTTAACATGATCGGGATGTAGGGTAAAACTTTTCTGAGCACCTTGATACTGTAGAAACAGATCGATGTCACCTGATTGATCTGGGCTTTACACGAAAGATCTTTATCTAATAGGAAACAAGGTTCCTGACCTTGTCTACAGGGAGAGGGCAGGATCCTGCTTCGGGAGGCCACCATAGATCACTCCAGATAGATGGTTTATGACCGAACTCTATGATTACGGTTTTATCCGTGTTCAGTCTAAGAAAATTGTGGCTCATCCAGTTCTTCACCCCGGTAAGGCAGTTTCTAAAGTGTTCCGCCGTGGCTTCGATTGACTGTGAAATTAACACTATGATTTGAGTGTCATCGGCGTAAGACACCAGTTGTAGGTTATAGGATCTGATCAAGGCTGCTAAAGGGGTGACGTATAGGTTGAATAATGTATGCGACAATGCCGATCCTTGCGGGACCCCACCCGGAAGGGAAAATTCTGTAGATTGCAATCCATTCCAGATCACTTGGTGAGTTCGGGCGCCCATAAAAGAGGTGATAATGGCCAGAGCAGTGCCAGTGAATCCTAGGGTGGTTAGTCTTTTTAGCAGGACAGAGTGGTTTACAGTGTCGAAGGCCGCTGTGAGGTCTAATAATATCAGGGCCGACCGACCACCCTCGTCCATGGTCTTACGTATTTTTTCGGTGGCCATGATAAGAGCTGATTCAGTGGAATGAAGGGGTCTAAAACCGTGCTGTGATGGATCCAGCAGCTTCTTTTCATCCACATGTCTCATAATTTCCTGATTCATGGCTTTTTCCAGGATTTTAGCGGGTAGGGGCAGGCAGGAAATGGGACGGTAGTGTTTAGGCTCAGAGGGATCAAGGGTGTCCTTCTTAAGAATAGGTCTGATGCAGGCCATCTTCCATCTTTTGGGGAATTCACCTTGATGAATAATTTTATTAAGCAGGGAAGTCAGGACATTTGCGATGCTGTCAGGGATCGAATGCAGT